>NW_028247280.1:0-24594 GCF_964263255.1 Lissotriton vulgaris | reverse complement strand
TTAATACAAGGAAGTTTAATCAAAAAGGGACTAGCTGTGTTTAGGGGGGGGTATGACAAGATTAGTATTGCAATCTAAGTGACTCAATCTTGTTTTGTCAAGGGGGTTGTGGCACCTGATGGGTGTCCTTATAAAGCCCTCACCCACCAACCTAGTTGGTGGCATGCTTCATCATCGGGCCCACCCAGTGACACCTAGCGTGTCCCGGGTGTGCTACGACACCTGGTTACAGCGGAGCAGGTATGTCACTGTGTGTGCGGTGAAGAGTGAAAAAGTTTGTGAATTTAAAACGGCTTGGCGGAGGTCCCAGTACCCGGAGGGTGAAGAAACTTTAATACCTGGGCCTCCGTCAGCGGTTAAAAATAAGGCAGAGGGACGTTAGAGGCGAGTTACGACCTCCCACGTCCTTTAGTGAGTCAACATGTTTCAGCCAGTGCCTTATGAATATGCTGGCTTTCTTCAGGACAAGAATTAAAAAGTGTGTGCAGTTAAAACTAGTGGGTGTGTGGTACAGACTATGTGTCTACACGCCCTAAAGTGTATCTATGTGTGAGAGGGGGGATTCACTTCTCAAGACCACCTGTACATGTAACATGTAAGGACAAAGACAAAACATACAGGAAAAGAGAGAGTCACTGGACAATATTGCATTTGAGCTCATAACAGCCGGCTTAATAGCGTATGGGGTGCAGGCTATAAGCGGCTTAAGGTGTAATGATACTGGTGGTATCATTATGGTGAAGATCGCTATAGAACTTCGTAGGTGGAGTGATTTAAACAAGCGGTATTCACAACATTGGTGATAGAAGTGAAAATAAAAACAAGAGAGCGCAAGAGCAATTCTTACGCTAGTTTTAGAAAGTTTTCTCCTCAAGGTTATTGAAGTGGCAAGGGGTTGGTCCTATGAGGGAGAAAAAGGTAGGGCCACTGGGGTTAGGAGACCTGTAAGGAGAAAAAGGGTGGTAGCGCTTACCCATAGTAGAGGTGGTTGTTCAGTATACTCACAGGATTACTGGCCAGAGCCTGCCTTGGACCTGTTGTGCCTCCTTCGCAGAACCGGTAACTAATGGCCAGTATTGCAGGGGTTTTATACTGTGGTTGATAGGTTGATTGAGGAACCCTGTGAGGCGAGAGGAATGGTGGAAAGACTCGCACTGGCGAGTCATGATCGCGCTCAGCTGTGCAAGTGGTACCGCGCGCGTGCGCGCGGTGTAGTGGCCAGGGTTCGCGCATGCGCGCTGATTCCTAATCCCTGTATGCCAGCGCGACCACTGGGGAAGCTATTGGCATGCGCGAACAGCGGGATCGGCATCGCGCACGCGCATAGTACGCGCCATGCAAGCGCGAGGCTTCCTAGCTTGGGGAAATAAAAGTAACTGGAGCGCTTGCGTTTAGACAAGCGCACCCGGTGTGGGATGAGAGTGACACAAATGGGCATGGATTATTAAACACAATGTGTGCTGTAGATGGCCATGGGGTGCTAAGGTAAAGTTACAAAACGTTAAAAAAACGTGGAGGGAACAGCTCCAGTCCTCAGAACTACAGGGCTCCATTGGTAAGGGGGACAGATGAGCCCACTGATTTATGGGGTGGTTAGGGAATTCCAGGGGATGGCATCATTCAGCCCGTCTGTGGCAGTAGAAAGGCGGTATATCCATCGCTGTTCTTTGTTAAGTAGTTTCTTGTCATTGTTGATAGGGCTTTCAGGAATTTGTTCAATAACTGTCCAACTGAGGTCGTTGGGTGTATGACAGTGGGTGATGAAGTGGTTGGTCAACCTGCTGATGTTCTTTTTGCATCGTATAGTGCTGCGGTGCTCAGTTATTCTGGTTCTGATTTTGCGTGTGGTCATCCCCACATAACGAAGACCACACGTGCAGGTAAGCAAGTATATCACGTTGCGTGAATTGCAATTGGTGTGGTTCCGTTGGGTCCAAATCTTGTTGGGTTCGAGGTTCAGAGTTTTGGTGTGAGTAGTGAGGTGGCATACACTACAATCGTTGCAGGGGTCGTGTCCTGTGATTTTGGGCAGGCCCCATGCATTGAGAATTGTGTTCTCGGGTGGTCTAGGCAGTGGTCTTGGTCGGGTGCTCACCAATTGGTCTCTCAGGTTGTGGCATCTCTTGTACGCGAACCTAGGGGTTTCCCAGTTCCTTTGTCCAGAGTTGATGATTCTCCAGTATTTTTTAATGATTTTTGCTACCTCATTAGAGGCTGTGTTGTAGGTTGTGACGCAGATTATCGGTTGTTCCTGGTCCTCCTTGGTGACGTTTTCAAGGAGTGCGTCACGGTTTTGATTTCTCGCCCTTTTCTGAGATTTCCGAATGATGGCCTTGGGGTAACCGCGGTTTTCCAGCTTGGTGGCCAACTCGGCTGATTGTGATTTATAATCACTGACATTGGTACAGTTTCTCCGTATGCGAAGAAATTGACCAAATGGTAAGTTTTCTTTGAGTGGGCGGGGGTGGAAGCTGGTGTAAAGGAGCAGTGAGTTCCTTGCTGTGGGTTTGTAATATGTAGTGGTGACGAGGGTCCCATCCTTGGCCGTGATGTTCAGGTCTAAGAAGGGTAATTGGTGGTTGCTAGATGTGCTAGTGAAGTTTAGGTATGGATCTCTGCTATTGAGCCAGATCAGGAATTTGTCCAGGTCGCTCTGTGTGCCTTGCCAGATGACCAGGATGTCATCGATATACCTGTGCCATTTCAGGATATGGTGACTGAACGGGTTGGTGGCTGTAGAGATGTAGGTGCATTCAAAATGGTGTACATATAATCCAGCCACGCTCGGCGCGAAAACGCTGCCCATGGATGTTCCGTTTGTTTGGAGATAGAAGGTGCCCTCATATTCAAAGTAGTTTTCTTTGAGGGCTAAAGTTGCGCATGCTAGTATGAAGCTCCTAGGCGTGTGGTAAGGCCAGGGTGAATCTGCCAGGATGTCATGTAGTACCTGTAAAGTGGCATCCTGTGGGAGACTGGTGTACAGGCTCTCCACGTCTAGCCCCACAAGTAATTGGGTGTCAGGGTAAAAATCGGTATTGTTTATAGCTTGCAATAGATGTTTGGTATCCTTTATGTATGTTGGAGTTTTTTGTACCAGAGGGTTCAGGAAGAAATCGCAGTATCGAGAGAGTGGTTCTAATAGGGAATTGATCCCAGATACAATGGGTCTGCCAGGTGGTGGGATTTTGCCCTTGTGTACTTTTGGTACAGTATAAAAGTACGGTGTCCTGGTGTGTACTGGGCAAAGGTATTCAGCTTCCTGCTTAGAAATATGCTCAGCGTCTGCTGCTCTCTTCACAAGCGAATGAATGGTCGTACGCAATTGGTCTGTGGGGTCCTGTTCCAGCCTGCGGTAGTTCCTATTGTCGCTGAGCAGTCTGCGACATTCTGTATCGTAGTCGGTTTTGTCTAGGAGTACGATGCCTCCCCCCTTGTCAGCTGGTTTTATGAACAAGGTGGGGTTGTTTTGAAGGCGTTGTATGGTTTGTCTGTCCTCCCACGACAGGTTGTTGAAGTGGTTGGTTGGCTTAAGGTTCTCAATGTCATGGTATACTGCCTGTTCGAACGTGGTGATTTCGGCAGGGATGGTGGAGGGTGGTGGGACGAAGGTAGACTTGATTCTGAGACCCGTGGTGTTCGGGTTGTCAAGAGGTTGGTCACTTTCAGGGATGGGCTTCTCAAAGAATGTTTTCAATTTCAGTTTTCTGAAAAGTTGTGCTAGTTCAGTATGCAGTTTGAATTTATCCAGCCTTGTGGTAGGCACAAAAGATAGTCCTTTTTCCAGGACTAACTGTTCTTTTTCAGATAATGGAGTACTGGATAAGTTAAATACCAGTGACGGTTGGGCAGTGGGGTTCACTATTTGCTCGGTCCCGGTGACGCTTCCTTTGCCTTTTGGCGTGTGTTGGAACTGACTGGGTTCTCTTCTTCGGCCCAGTGGACCTGTGTATTGTGCTGTGTTGGTCTTCGGCGTCCCCGCGCCCTTTGGCCCCTTCCTTAAAAAGGAAAATTTGGGCCCTGATTGCCCGCGAAGAGCGGCATTGGTCCCGGGGGGTACATGGTTGGGAAACCATAATAGGGGTTCTGCATCTGGCCGAGGTTCGGTGGGAATCCATAAAATTGGTTTGGATGTCCTCCTTGCCAGGCGTTTGGCCAGTGTTGTCCTCTTCGTCCTCTTCCTCCTCGTTTTTGTGATCCACTGCTCGAGTCACTTGAGATGGAGCTGTCATCCCCTGAGGAGTTGGACATATTAGTCTCCTTGGTTGGTGGCGTATAGTTGTCCTCCGAGTACGGATACACTTTAGCATAGCTAAATTTCTTGAGGTCTTTGTCGAATTTTTTGATTTTGGCCTGGGTCAAGTAGTCTTTGTATTCATTAATCTCTCTGTTTTGGTCATCTAGTTTTTTCTTGTAGGCTGTGATGGTGGCTTTGAAATGGCTCTCTGTGGATTGGATTTCGATCATTATGGCGTCAGACAGGCGTTTAGCTGTTTTGAGGATGAGTATCATCCAGTCCCTGGTACAGTGCCAAGCGATCTGGGCCCAGTCATTCCTGAACGTGGGGTCATCAAGGAAGATCCTAGGTGCATTGGTCACTAAGAGGCCCCTTGGAGCCGTGTTAGTTCTGAGGTATTGGGCCAGGATAGTCCCATGGAGAATGGTACGTATCCTGTTGCGCTTTTTCTCTGTGAGGGTCTCCCAATCAGTGGTTGTGCGACAGTATTGGAGATGTTAAAATCCGCTTGGAAGGACGGGTCAGATAGGATATCTGCCAAGTCACTCTCAGTGAAGGTCAGGCCATGGTTTTCCGCCATGGTTTGTAAAAACTCTCGCAGCTGTACGCTGCCAGTATGGTCGTGTATCAAGAGGGAGAGAGAGGACCAGATAGCCAGTCCGTATCCCCGGTTATATGAAGTTTAATCAAAAAGGGACTAGCTGTGTTTAGGGGGGGGTATGACAAGATTAGTATTGCAATCTAAGTGACTCAATCTTGTTTTGTCAAGGGGGTTGTGGCACCTGATGGGTGTCCTTATAAAGCCCTCACCCACCAACCTAGTTGGTGGCATGCTTCATCATCGGGCCCACCCAGTGACACCTAGCGTGTCCCGGGTGTGCTACGACGCCTGGTTACAGCGGAGCAGGTATGTCACTGTGTGTGCGGTGAAGGGTGAAAAAGTTTGTGAATTTAAAACGGCTTGGCGGAGGTCCCAGTACCCGGAGGGTGAAGAAACTTTAATACCTGGGCCTCCGTCAGCGGTTAAAAATAAGGCAGAGGGACGTTAGAGGCAAGTTACGACCTCCCACGTCCTTTAGTGAGTCAACATGTTTCAGCCAGTGCCTTATGAATATGCTGGCTTTCTTCAGGACAAGAATTAAAAAGTGTGTGCAGTTAAAACTAGTGGGTGTGTGGTACAGACTATGTGTCTACACGCCCTAAAGTGTATCTATGTGTGAGAGGGGGGATTCCCTTCTCAAGACCACCTGTACATGTAACATGTAAGGACAAAGACAAAACATACAGGAAAAGACAACACACGCCAAAAGGCAAAGGAAGCGACACCGGGACCGAGCAAATAGTGAACCCCACTGCCCAACCGTCACTGGTATTTAACTTATCCAGTACTCCATTATCTGAAAAAGAACAGTTAGTCCTGGAAAAAGGACTATCTTTTGTGCCTACCACAAGGCTGGATAAATTCAAACTGCATACTGAACTAGCACAATTTTTCAGAAAACTAAAATTGAAAACATTCTTTGAGAAACCCATCCCTGAAAGTGACCAACCTCTTGACAACCCGAACACCACGGGTCTCAGAATCAAGTCTACCTTCGTCCCACCACCCTCCACCATCCCTGCCGAAATCACCACGTTCGAACAGGCAGTATACCATGACATTGAGAACCTTAAGCCAACCAACCACTTCAACAACCTGTCGTGGGAGGACAGACAAACCATACAACGCCTTCAAAACAACCCCACCTTGGTCATAAAACCAGCTGACAAGGGGGGAGGCATCGTACTCCTAGACAAAACCGACTACGATACAGAATGTCGCAGACTGCTCAGCGACAATAGGAACTACCGCAGGCTGGAACAGGACCCCACAGACCAATTGCGTACGACCATTCATTCGCTTGTGAAGAGAGCAGCAGACGCTGAGCATATTTCTAAGCAGGAAGCTGAATACCTTTGCCCAGTACACACCAGGACACCGTACTTTTATACTGTACTAAAAGTACACAAGGGCAAAATCCCACCACCTGGCAGACCCATTGTATCTAGGATCAGTTCCCTATTAGAACCACTCTCTCGATACTGCGATTTCTTCCTGAACCCTCTGGTACAAAAAACTCCAACATACATAAAGGATACCAAACATCTATTGCAAGCTATAAACAATACCGATTTTGACCCTGACACCCAATTACTTGTGGGGCTAGACGTGGAGAGCCTGTACACCAGTCTCCCACAGGATGCCACTTTACAGGTACTACATGACATCCTGGCAGATTCACCCTGGCCTTACCACACGCCTAGGAGCTTCATACTAGCATGCGCAACTTTAGCCCTCAAAGAAAACTACTTTGAATATGAGGGCACCTTCTATCTCCAAACAAACGGAACATCCATGGGCAGCGTTTTCGCGCCGAGCGTGGCTGGATTATATGTACACCATTTTGAATGCACCTCCATCTCTACAGCCACCAACCCGTTCAGTCACCATATCCTGAAATGGCACAGGTATATCGATGACATCCTGGTCATCTGGCAAGGCACACAGAGCGACCTGGACAAATTCCTGATCTGGCTCAACAGCAGAGATCCATACCTAAACTTCACTAGCACATCTAGCAACCACCAATTTCCCTTCTTTGACCTGAACATCACGGCCAAGGATGGGACCCTCGTCACCACTACATATTACAAACCCACAGCAAGGAACTCACTGCTCCTTTACACCAGCTTCCACCCCCGCCCACTCAAAGAAAACTTACCATTTGGTCAATTTCTTCGCATACGGAGAAACTGTACCAATGTCAGTGATTATAAATCACAATCAGCCGAGTTGGCCACCAAGCTGGAAAACCGCGGTTACCCCAAGGCCATCATTCGGAAATCTCAGAAAAGGGCGAGAAATCGAAACCGTGACGCACTCCTTGAAAACGTCACCAAGGAGGACCAGGAACAACCGATAACCTGCGCCACAACCTACAACACAGCCTCTAATGAGGTAGCAAAAATCATTAAAAAACACTGGAGAATCATCAACTCTGGACAAAGGAACTGGGAAACCCCTAGGTTCGCGTACAAGAGATGCCACAACCTGAGAGACCAATTGGTGAGCACCCGACCAAGACCACTGCCTAGACCACCGGAGAACACAATTCTCAATGCATGGGGCCTGCCCAAAATCACAGGACACTACCCCTGCAACGATTGTAGTGTATGCCACCTCACTACTCACACCAAAACTCTGAACCTCGAACCCAACAAGATTTGGACCCAACGGAACCACACCAATTGCAATTCACGCAACGTGATATACTTGCTTACCTGCACGTGTGGTCTTCGTTATGTGGGGATGACCACACGCAAAATCAGAACCAGAATAACTGAGCACCGCAGCACTATACGATGCAAAAAGAACATCAGCAGGTTGACCAACCACTTCATCACCCACTGTCATACACCCAACGACCTCAGTTGGACAGTTATTGAACAAATTCCTGAAAGCCCTATCAACAATGACAAGAAACTACTTAACAAAGAACAGCGATGGATATACCGCCTTTCTACTGCCACAGACGGGCTGAATGATGCCATCCCCTGGAATTCCCTAACCACCCCATAAATCAGTGGGCTCATCTGTCCCCCTTACCAATGGAGCCCTGTAGTTCTGAGGACTGGAGCTGTTCCCTCCACGTTTTTTTAACGTTTTGTAACTTTACCTTAGCACCCCATGGCCATCTACAGCACACATTATGTTTAATAAGCCATGCCCATTTGTGTCACTCTCATCCCACACCGGGTGCGCGTGTCTAAACGCAAGCGCTCCAGTTACTTTTATTTCCCCAAGCTAGGAAGCCTCGCGCTTGCATGGCGCGTACTATGCGCATGCGCGATGCCGATCCCGCTGTTCGCGCAGGCGCAATAGCTTCCCCAGTGTTCGCGCTGGCACACAGGGATTAGGAATCAGTGCGCGTGCGCGAACCCTGGCCACTACACCGCACGCACGCGCGCGGTACCACTTGCACAGCTGAGCGCGATCATGACTCGCCAGTGCGAGTCTTTCCACCATTCCTCTCGCCTCACAGGTGTCCTCAATCAACCTATCAACCACAGTATAAAACCCCTGCAATACTGGCCATTAGTTACTGGTTCTGCGAAGGAGGCACAACAGGTCCAAGGCAGGCTCTGGCCAGTAATCCTGTGAGTATACTGAACAACCACCTCTACTATGGGTAAGCGCTACCACCCTTTTTCTCCTTACAGGTCTCCTAACCCCAGTGGCCCTACCTTTTTCTCCCTCATAGGACCAACCCCTTGCCTCTTCAATAACCTTGAGGAGAAAACTTTCTAAAACTAGCGTAAGAATTGCTCTTGCGCTCTCTTGTTTTTATTTTCACTTCTATCACCAATGTTGTGAATACCGCTTGTTTAAATCACTCCACCTACGAAGTTCTATAGCGATCTTCACCATAATGATACCACCAGTATCATTACACCTTAAGCCGCTTATAGCCTGCACCCCATACGCTATTAAGCCGGCTGTTATGAGCTCATATGCAATATTGTCCAGTGACTCTCTCTTTTCCTGTATGTTTTGTCTTTGTCCTTACATGTTACATGTACAGGTGGTCTTGAGAAGGGTATCCCCCTCTCACACATAGATACACTTTAGGGCGTGTAGACACATAGTCTGTACCACACACCCACTAGTTTTAACTGCACACACTTTTTAATTCTTGTCCTGAAGAAAGCCAGCATATTCATAAGGCACTGGCTGAAACATGTTGACTCACTAAAGGACGTGGGAGGTCGTAACTCGCCTCTAACGTCCCTCTGCCTTATTTTTAACCGCTGACGGAGGCCCAGATATTAAAGTTTCTTCACCCTCCGGGTACTGGGACCTCCGCCAAGCCATTTTAAATTCACAAACTTTTTCACCCTTCACCGCACACACAGTGACATACCTGCTCCGCTGTAACAGGGCGTCGTAGCACACCCGGGACACGCTAGGTGTCACTGGGTGGGCCCGATGATGAAGCATGCCACCAACTAGGTTGGTGGGTGAGCGCTTTATAAGGACACCCATCAGGTGCCACAACCCCCTTGACAAAACAAGATTGAGTCACTTAGATTGCAATACTAATCTTGTCATACCCCCCCCCCCCCCCCCTAAACACAGCCAGTCCCTTTTTGATTAAACTTCATATAACCGGGGATACGGACTGGCTATCTGGTCCTCTCTCTCCCTCTTGATACACGACGATTTAATACAAGGGACAGTACCTGTATGTGCTTGACGGGATGAGAAAAGGGTTATAGGTCCTCACCTTACTTTGTGCACCTGGTGCTACCCCGTTAAGATGTGTTTCATCTCTCCTCACAATTTGCCCTCATCGGCGTGTGCCTCTTTAATCCCTGACAACAGAGCTGCCAAGTGTCTTTTGTCCCTAGTGACGTTTAGTGACTCCTGGGGGCAGATTTACAATAACGGGCGCATCCCCATGGATGCACCAGTTATTGTGGGCCACAGCTCCGCCACCCATGGTGCGCCGCATTTACAATGCAGCGCACCATGAGGCAAAAACGGCACAGATGCGTGACGCATATGTGCCTTAAAGGCGGCGCATTGCTGGAGTTGCGTCGCAAGCGCGACACAGCTCCAGCAATGCTCTGGGGGGCCCTATCTGTCCAATGCTGCGTCAAGCCTTACGCCTGCTTCAAGCAGGCACAGGGTTTTGACACGGCATTGGCCTAAAAGTGCCTGCGTGAAATCTTGTAGGTTTCACCCAGGCACTTTTGCGAGGCGCACTTGCCCCGGAACGCCCACCCTGCGCCGGAACGCCCACATGTGGCGCAGGGCTTTACAACCTGACGCATCTGCCTAGATGCGTCACGTTGTAAATGGGTCTCAGGGATGCGCCACGTTTACGCCGCTGTTGCGTGACGCAACAACGGCTTAAACGTGGCGCAAGTCCAACATAAATCTGCCCCCTGGTTTTTAGCCAGCTGCTAGTTGCATTGATGTAATTGTGGTTTTACGATTGTTGTATTAGCTCAAAAACAGCACTCAGTAAAGTGTTGCTGGCTGAAACACCAGGATTGAATGATCATCCCACTCATGATTGGGCCACCTGAAAGCCAAGTGCCCCTGCTCCCCACCTCGGTCCTAAGAGTAGAGCTGCACTTTTGAGAAGTGCCTCTTGCTTTTTCAAACTCTTACAGATCTACCATTAGTGACCTCCCATTGAGCACATGACTCCAATTTCCACAAATCCACTAGGCTATGTAAACCAAAAAATACAGAGATAATAATGCGTTCCCCAACTGCCATCAATGAAAATACTCTGGCATTAGTTTGCATTTTATCTCCTCAGTTTTATTAATGGAAGCAGTAAATTAAAGAAGTATCAAGGGCTCACTTCTGACCTGGAACAAAACAATGGCGAGTGGTTGGAGGAAGGAGAGGGGACAAGGGTGCGGTAATTCAAAGATTCAAATAAGCTTTATTCGGTTTTTGAATTTAAAACCATAAAAGCAACAGAAAGAAATACATATATGCAAAAATAACTCAACAATTCATTACAAGATTAAAAGAAAACCGACTATTTAAAACAAACTAAAATAGTTTAGCAAATCGACTGTTCAAAATAATAACCCAAGATAATAGAGTCCCCTTTTTCACCAGGTATTATGATTCGGTGCTCGGGGCCAGGGTAAAAGTCATACAGGTCCCAGATACAGATGGGACCATCTCCAACTTTGGGCTGGGTAGATCGTAAATAAGGGGCAATGTTCCTGTGTTTAAATTTAATTAATATCAAGTCCCCCAGAATATCTTTGGGCAGCAAACCTAGCCACCCCACCCTCCTGACGCTCAGGATCCCACCATCTAGAGCAGGTGGTAACGGTCTATTGTTTTTGAGCCAAAAGATGGCTTTATTCAGCAGGTCCTGGTGTAATTCACGTTTTCCCGGACTGAGTGCAGGGACCCCAGAGAGAACGGTGACGTATGGGGCGGCTTCGGGGGGTAGATCAATTCGATGCCTTTTTTCTTGAGAAATCCTAGGAACTCTGTGAGGGGCATGTGCGGGATTAAAAGTAGCATTGCGGCCACTTGGAATGGGTGTTGTAAGAGGGGAGTCAAAAGTTTGAACTTTCCTGGGAGCAGTGGTCATAGGCTTTTCATGGTTGTTAGTAAGAGTAGAGCATATGGGTATAGCAGTATTTTCAGTTAGTGGATAGGTCCTTGTTACAGTTTTTTCAATCCTGGTCAACCTGTCCCCCAAATCATTGATTTTTGCAACCAGCGGTGATAAAGCAGAGTTTAACAATCGCTCGATTTGAGCCAGTAGGGTCGATTGGAGGGGGGATACAGAGTCATTTGCTCGAGTCCCAGCCTTATCCGACGTTAATAAGGTTGGGTTGGGGGGGGGGGATAATGAGGGGCTACAGCACATTTGATCAGTATTTGATAGATTCTGATTGGTATTGTCTATTTCCTCGTCATGATTACTTTTACCGGTTAAGCCCCGGGGCAGTATATTGATTTGAGAGAGGATTGTTTCGGGGGATGAAGGTACATCCTGGGGAGTGCAGATTATTTGATCAGTGTCTCTGCCCGCTATAGGGGGGGTTGATACATCCGGAACATAGTTTGTGCCACACAGGGCAATCAGCTCTTCCCAGATGGACATAGTGATTGGCAAACAGAACCCCGGAAACAACAGTAAGCAGTTCGAAGCGGTAAAGATTAGAAGGATTAAACGTCTCTGTACCTCCTCCTTTGATGGAGCCAAGTGGGGTGGCCTGTCCCGTCCTCCTCGGGTCCTCTGAGGGCCACAGAGGGCCCGCCCTTTGCCCGGGCTTCGCCCGGCGTCCCGCTCGTGTCCCGCGAAGCGGAGCAGAGCGCAGCTTTGAAGCGCCTCTTGGCGCACTGGTGACGTGTCAATGCAGCGCCGCCGCTGAGGCTGCCGGGAGGTGTAGTCCCGGGGCGGCGGCGCTGAAGTCAGCAAGAAATGACTCCTGGCGGTGGCGGCTGCAGTGGGGGCCTCCTCGCCTCCCCCTTCCTCAGGTAAGTGTGTCCTCCCGCTCCGCCGAGCAGAGCGCAGCTTTGAAGCGCCTCCTGGCGCACTGGTGACGTGTCAATGCAGCGCCGCCGCTGAGGCTGCCGGGAGGTGTAGTCCCGGGGCGGCGGCGCTGAAGTCAGCAAGAAATTACTCCTGGCGGTGGCGGCTGCAGTGGGGGCCTCCTCGCCTCCCCCTTCCTCAGGTAAGTGTGTCCTCCCGCTCCGCCGAGCAGAGCGCAGCTTTGAAGTGCCTCCTGGCGCACTGGTGACGTGTCAATGCAGCGCCGCCGCTGAGGCTGCCGGGAGGTGTAGTCCCGGGGCGGCGGCGCTGTAGTCAGCAAGAAATGACTCCTGGCGGTGGCGGCTGCAGTGGGGGCCTCCTCGCCTCCCCCCTTCCTCAGGTAAGTGTGTCCTCCCGCTCCGCCGAGCAGAGCGCAGCTTTGAAGCGCCTCCTGGCGCACTGGTGACGTGTCAATGCAGCGCCGCCGCTGAGGCTGCCGGGAGGTGTAGTCCCGGGGCGGCGGCGCTGTAGTCAGCAAGAAATGACTCCTGGCGGTGGCGGCTGCAGTGGGGGCCTCCTCGCCTCCCCCTTCCTCAGGTAAGTGTGTCCCCCCGCTCCGCCGAGCAGAGCGCAGCTTTGAAGCGCCTCCTGGCGCACTGGTGACGTGTCAATGCAGCGCCGCCGCTGAGGCTGCCAGGAGGTGTAGTCCCGGGGCGGCGGCGCTATAGTCAGCAAGAAATGACTCCTGGCGGTGGCGGCTGCAGTGGGGGCCTCCTCGCCTCCCCCCTTCCTCAGGTAAGTGTGTCCCCCCGCTCTGCTGAGCAGAGCGCAGCTTTGAAGCGCCTCCTGGCGCACTGGTGACGTGTTAATGCAGCGCCGCCGCTGAGGCTGCCGGGAGGTGTAGTTCCTGGGCGGCGGCGCTGTAGTCAGCAAGAAATGTCTCCTGGCGGTGGCGGCTGCAGTGGGGGCCTCCTCGCCTCCCCCCTTCCTCAGGTAAGTGTGCGGTAATTCAAAACGAGGGCGAGTGAGAGGGTTGTTGATTAAAACAACGGTGAGGAGGGAGGGAGTGGTGGGTCAAAACAACAAGTTGGGTGAAGAATAGGGTGTCAAGATAGCAATGAGTTGGGGGAGGGAGTGGAGATCAAAACAACGATGAGCAGGAATAGGGGGGTCCAAACTACGAGGAGGGCAGGGGTAAAGGAGAGGGACTGCGTGCACAGACTTGCACTCAATGAGAGTGCATGTCGCAAAATGAAACAAGCATTTACAATGCAATAGGTCTCGCAATAATTAAGTTTGAGCTATTGGCATTACTAAATATTGCAACACCAATTGCAACAAAAGTCTATAAATTGTAGGCCAAAAAAATGTGTATTTGTTTTTGTAGCAATGGTGGCTTGCTGCGCTTTAAATGAATATGTTTAAAAGTAAAGTGCGCCATACTGCGATTGCTACAATAGTTAATTGTGGATGCGTTAACAATTGATGTGTGCACTGATGGCTGGTGGTGTGTGTGCCTGTAGAAATTGTGCACTGATTCGTTGTGGTTGTGTGTGGTTGTGTGTGTGGTTGTGTGTGTGGTTGTGTGTGGTTGTGTGTGTGTTTGTGTGTGTGTGGTTGTGGGTGTGTGTATGCTTGTGGTTGTGTGTGTGGTTGTGTGTGTGTGTGAGTGTGGTTGTGTGGTTGTGTGTGTGTGTGGTTGTGTGTTTGTGCGCAGTGTATCCGGCTAGGCGCGAGACCTAAAAATGGCCGAGGATTTTTGTTTTGCTTCGGTTTGTTTTGTTTCCCAAATAGCGTGAAATGTGAAAAATGCTGCCGGAGCAGGTGTGAGGCGAGGGCAGGAGCCTCCTGTCCGGACTTGTAGAGCTCCAGGGAGCATCCGGGTTAGTGTTTGTGAACCAGCTCCCGGGCTGAGCGCTGCCCTGTCACTGCCCGTTTGTCATTGCTACTCTACTGCCTAGTCGCAGCGCTACATCACTCAACTGCCCTGTGCGCTATGGCGTCTCTCCAGCCCTGTCACTGCCAGCTCCGCTTTCCCCGCTCTGCTGCCCTTTCAATGGTCTCTCGCTCCAGCGACTGCCCCGCCGCTCTTCTGCACTCTACTGCCCTATGACGTCTCTCTTGTCCAGTCACTGCACCCTGTCCTGTCACAGCCTGCATTGCTATCAATGCTCTCCTACCCTGCCACTGGTTTCTTGTTCTGTCACTGCCCTTAGACTCTCACAGCCTTACCACTGACCCCTTGGCCTGCCCTGCACTCATGTCCTGCCCCTACTACCCGCTCTGTCACTTTTCTCCTGTCCTGCCCCTGCTACTCGCTCTGTCACTGTTCTCCTGTCCTGCCCCTGCTAATTGCCCTGTCACTGCTCTCCTGTCCAGTCACTGCTCTGTGCCCGGTCACTGTTCTCCTGCTGCCTTGTCACTTCTATTCAGTCCTGTCACCACTCCTACTACACAAACTGCCCAGCTACTGCTTTCTTGCCCTGTTGCCGCTCTGCTGCCCTGTCGTGGCCCCTGCCCTATCTCTAATCGTCTTCTCTTTTGCTGGTCCACTGCCAGCCTCTGCCCGTGACTGCTAGACTTGAACTGCCATTGCCCCGGCACTGCCCCCATGTACTGCCATTGTTATATCTGTAGAGCTGTACCGTCCACTGTCCCGCGCCACTGCCCCTCTGTGCACACTGTCCACAGCAGGCACGCGCCCGGCGCCTTCATTGTTCTCTTGTGTGACAGCGAGCGTGGCTCGCGTGACACAAGCCCGGGCACCAGAAGAACGTGGCCAGAGCTCTGTCAAAGCCTTGCATTTCAGCGCACAGCTGGGTGCGCACACATTGTGTTATCTTGTAGCATTTATGTAGCGCTTCAAGTCTCTGATGTCCCGAAGCGCTAGGTATACAAACGACGCAGATTGTTTCTTTTCTCGTTAATTAAGATTGTTTTACATTAATTAATGGGTTCATTTGGTGTTGAGGACGTTGATGGTTTCATTGTGATTGCTAGTGTTACCTATACGTGCTCTGTCTGTTTGATGGCTTCTTTGTGATGTTCATATGGTATTTTCTGTGAAGGCGCTTGTAAAGATGTGTGAGATTTGAGGAATACGCCGGTCCTCTGGAATGGCTCGTGCAGCGTTCAGAAAGTGTATTTTTATTGTGACTAATATTCTGATAGATACATCTGCCGTGTGGATTCCTCACCTTGTGAATATCCCCCTTGCGTCAGCAACGTTCGGAAATTTTCTTCGTAGCACGCCGACGTGGACGACGTCACCGGAGCACGGCATCGCGCGTGACTCCGTCTGACGTCACCGACCCCATATCAGGCCCACGCCGGCGTGATGACGTCAGTTCCCTTTTTTCCGCGTCTCCGACGCTAACGGTTTTCGGGATCTTCAGCGATACCTAGTATCTTTCTGTTTGATAATTGTCACTGTTTCTCTCTTACGACCTTGTTCTTCTCTGGAGATGTTGTCGAGGAAAACAGGCTTTAAGCCATGTAGGTCTTGTGCCCGCATGATGTCTATCACTGACCCACATAAGGATTGTTTGTGGTGTCTTGGTTCGAGTCACGACGTCAAGAACTGCGATTCCTGTTTTAAGATGAATCCAAAGGCGCTTCGGGAGCGTGAAGCAAAATTGCTTTTGGCGAAGGTGAAAAAAGACTCTGGGCGACTTTCGAGATCTACGTCACGAAGTCGAAGCAAAGGTCTCGGTCGAAGTCGGGATCGGCGTCGAGGTCCAGAGCGGGCTCGAGGTCTGGAGAGGACTCGAGGTCTAAAGCGAAGTCAAAGTCCAGAGATAGATCTAGGTCTAGATCTAAGTCGGCTTCCGGACATGCTTCGAGCTCTTCGAGGAGAAAGCATAAGAGGAGGAAGCACAGTTCGAGACATCATTCGGGGAAGGAATCCTCTGACTCGAAGAGAAGGTCTCACAAACATCGTAAGGACTTTGTCTCTCCTTCACCTGCTTTGTCAAGAGAAGGTTCTCCGGCGCCGGAGCCGGAGCCGGACCCGGAGACGGTTTCCTCGGAGCATGAAGAAGAGGAGGTGACTCAAGAATCGGCTTCGGCGGAGACTCCTGTGAATCCAGAAGGTCAGGGTGAGGATGTGTCGGGGCGGCCTCCATTGCAACATCCGGTAGGTCCGTACCCTTCCTTTCCTGGTCCTGGACAGGATCCCTCGCATTTTCTCAATGCGATGTTTGGAGTTTATTCTAGGGCGATGTACCCCACTGGAGCGCCTGGTGGCCCCATGAGTCCATTATCGTACAATCTGGGTATTCCTCAGTCGTATGACCCCTGCTCCATTTATGCCTTTCATGCCGGCGCCTCTTTCACCTTGGCTCGGTACGGCTCCACCGAGGTCTTCGACTCCGCATGCGGCTTCGCCGACTCCGGATCGACCTCGTAGTCGAGATCGAGGTACCACGCCTGTTCATGACTCTCGTCCTCCTGCTCCGGTTCCTCGATCGACGTCGGAACCGGCTCCGTCGGAGTCGTTACCGGATCCGTCGACTTCGATTCGTATGGAGTGGTCGAGGCGAAGAGCTCAGCGTCTTCTCGAGCAAAAGGATGATGAAAGTTCAGATGTGGAAGAAGGCGAGCTTCCTGATCATGATGATGATTTTGATGAGCTTCGGGATGCTAGTGGTCTGGAACTCTCTCCCGAGTGGGGTCTGCCTTCGACTTCTGATGCACCATCAAGGGACGTGGCTCCTTATCACGTGGTTATTAGGAAGGCTGCTGACCTTCTTAGCTTAAAGCTGCCCACAGTGGAGTACAAGCCCAACATCCTCACAGAAGTCCTGCATTCTCCTTCTTCGATTGTGGAGCCAACTCTGCCATTTACTGATGCCTTGTCAGATCCAATTAAGGAGATTTGGAAGAGGCCGTTGTCTGCTCCTGCAGTTTCAAGGGTTATTGCAAGGCACTATAGGGTGGCTCCTGATGACCCTGCATTTCTTTCTACGCATCCATCTCCGGAAAGTCTTGTGGTTCAGGCGGCTTGCTCTAATAGGGCTGCAGGCTCTTTCCCTCAAGTGCCAGCTGACAAAGAGTCTAAGAAACTGGATCAGGCTGCGAAGAAGACTTTCTCTTCTGGGAGCATGGCTCTAAAGTCATCAAATGCTACTTGCCTTTTAGGTAGATATGTGCACGCGCTGATGGACTCAGTGAAGCAATTGTCTTCAAAACTTCCTGAGGAGGATAAGAAAAACTTTAATGAAGTGATCTCTGACACTCAGGCTGCGGCCCGCATGGTCATTCAAAGCGGCATGGACACTGTGGATTCTGTTGCCAGAATTATGGGCTCATCCATTGCGACCAGGAGAGCCGCATGGTTAAAGTCATCTGATTTCTCAGCGGATGTACAATCTACTTTGCTGGACTTACCCTTTGAAGGAACTGGCCTTTTTGGTAAGAAGGCTGATGTGGCCTTGGAAAGGTTTAAGGACAGCCGTGCCACTGCGAGATCTTTGGGTCTGCAGATGAGAGGGTCGATGGCTAGAAAATTCAAGGGATTTGGTAAATCTTCTTTTCGTCCCTTCAAGCAGGGCCAACAACAGCAACAGCAGCAGCAGCAGAACCCTCTATATAGGTCCTATAGAGGTAGACAGAGGGGTCGTGGACGTGGACGTCAAGTCTCCTCTTCCTCCACTTCCTCCAATAATGCCCAACCCCCACCCGCATCAGCAAAGCAGCCCTAGATCCACCATTCTGGATCATGTAGGGCCAGTAGGGGGTCGGCTTACTCACTTTCTACGAGATTGGGAATCGGTTACATCAGATCTTTGGGTTCTCAATCTCGTAGAGAATGGGTATGCACTTCCTTTTCAGGAGTTCCCTCCCAATTACCCTCCTTGCCAAGGTTATTGCTCGGAGGACCACCTGCTTCTCCTGCAGGAGGAAGTCCTGGCACTGTTTCGAAAGGGTGCAATAGAGGTGGTTCCAGAGCAGGAGAGGGGTCAAGGGTGTTACTCCCGGTATTTCTTGATTCCCAAGAAGGATGGCAGGCTTCGGCCGATCCTGGATCTCAGGATTTTGAACCTCTATCTCAAACAGGAGAAGTTCAAAATGCTCACCCTTGCTCAGGTTCTTCTGGCGCTGATGGAAGAAGACTGGATGGTGTCGATCGACTTGCAGGATGCGTATTTTCACATCCCAATCCTGAAGTCGCACAGGAAGTATCTCCGTTTTACGGTGGGATCGCAGCACTACCAGTTTGCGGTCCTCCCGTTTGGACTTACTACTGCGCCTCGAGTTTTCACCAAGGTGATGGCGGTGGTGGCGGCGCATCTCAGAAGGTCAGGGATTCCTGTATTCCCTTATCTAGACGACTGGCTGATCAAAGCAGAGTCGCCGGAGATGGTGCTCCATCATCTGCAGGAGACAACTCAGTTGTTACACAGGTTGGGTTTTTCGATAAACGTACCCAAATCTCACCTGGTGCCCTCCCAGCGCAACCTGTTCATAGGTGCGGTACTGGACACTTCTGTATGTCGTGCATTCCCTCCACCTCAAAGGATTCGCGACATTTCAGGAAATGATTCCTTTATTCTTCAATGGAGCGGTTGTTCCAGTCCTGAAGGTCCTTCGCCTGCTCGGTCTGATGGCTTCTTGCATTCTGTTGGTCAGTCATGCACGCTGGCACATGAGGGCGCTCCAGTGGTGCCTCCGCAGGCAGTGGTATCAGCACAACGGAGATCTCAGGGAGTCAGTGAGGATCTCCAGGGAAGCTGCAGCGGATCTGTCTTGGTGGGGCGTGGAAGGCAATCTGTCACAAGGAAAGCCTTTTCAGCTGCCTCCATCAGTGGCCACAGTGATATCGGATGCATCCACTCTAGGGTGGGGTGCTCATCTGGGAGACCTGGAGGTCAAAGGTCTTTGGTCTCCGGAAGAAAGGTTGTTTCACATCAACCTTCTGGAATTGAGGGCGATACGTTTGGCGCTCAAGGCCTTCCTCCCTTCCCTTCGCGGTCGTTCGGTTCAGGTCCTAACGGACAACACGACTGCGATGTGGTACATCAACAAGCAGGGAGGAGTAGGGTCGCAGTGTCTCTGCAGAGAGGCTCTGCGTCTCTTGTCCTGGGTTCAGGACCATCAGATTTGTCTGGTGGCAAATCATCTGGCCGGAGTTCTGAACGTGCGTGCAGACAGTCTCAGTCGGCAGTTCTCTGCCGACCACGAGTGGAGGCTTCACCCGGAGGTTGTTCACGACATCTTTCGGATGTGGGGGACTCCTCGGGTGGATCTATTTGCCTCTCGCGAGAATGCTCACTGCCCTTCATTCTGCAGTCTCCAGTATCCGATGCAAGGAGCATTGGGGGACGCGTTTCAGTTGAGTTGGGGAGATCGACTCCTTTACGCGTTTCCCCCCATACCTTTGATTCCTCGGGTTCTGAGGAAGATTCGTCAAGACCGGGCCCAAGTCATATTGGTTGCTCCGGATTGGCCAAGAAGGGTGTGGTATTCGGACCTACTCCACCTATCCTCTCACCCGCCGCTCCGTCTCCCTCACAGGGCAGACCTCCTCTCTCAGTTGGAGGGGCAGGTTCTACACCCCCACCTCGAGACATTACACCTTCATGCCTGGAGATTGAACGGGGCAACTTGAGTTCTTTTTCTCTCCCTCACGAGGTGGTGGATGTTATTCTCTCTGCCAGGCGTGACACCACTAAGTCCATATACTCCTATAGGTGGACAAAATTTGTTTCTTGGTGCAGGGAGAGGGATGTTGACCCTTTGAAGGCTCATTTGTCTAATATTTTACAATTTGCCCTTTATCTGGCACAGCAAGGTTTGGCTGTGACCACGGTCAAGGGTTATCTTTCGGCCTTATCGGCGTTTTTATGTTTGCCGGATCAGCCTTCTCTCTTAAAATCTCCGGTGGTTTTGAGATTCTTGAGGGGTCTCTTGAATATGTTTCCTCCTACTCCTTTTATTGTTCCTCATTGGGATTTGAATCTTGTGCTGACCTTTTTGATGGGTTCTCTCTTCGAACCCTTGCACAAGTGTCCATTGAGGCTTCTCTCTTTTAAAACTATTTTCCTCGTTGCAATCACCTCGGCAAGGAGGGTAAGTGAGCTTCAAGCTCTAAGTTCCAAACCCCCGTTCCTGACCATTCATGCAGAAAGGATGGTTCTTAGGAACAGGGCTGCTTTTCTGCCTAAGGTGGTGACTCCTTTCCATCTTGGGCAGTCCATTACCCTTCCTACCTTCTATCTTCCCCCTCACCCGTCTATGGAGGAAGAGAGGCTGCATCGCCTGGACCCTAAGAGGGCGGTGTCTTTCTATCTGGACAGGACTAAGGACTTCCGGGTGGACGACCAGCTGTTTGTTGGCTTTGCTGGCTGCAAGAAGGGCAGAGCGGTGCACAAGCGCACTCTTTCCAGGTGGATAATCCTGTGCATCAAGATCTGCTACTCCCTTGCGGGTAAGGACCCTCCTGAGGGTATTAGAGCTCATTCAACTAGAGCAAAGTCTGCAACATCTGCTTTGTCTAGGGGTGTGCCTGTTGAGGATATTTGCAGGGCCGCGACTTGGGCCTCCCTCCACACTTTCGCGAAGCATTACTGCTTAGATACCGAGGTGAGGAGGGATGGCCACTTCGCGCGTTCTGTCCTCCAAGACTTCCTGGTGTAGCAGAGTAGACACCCTCCTCCGGGAGTGGGGACTGCTGTGGGAATCTATTCACAAGGTGAGGAATCCACACGGCAGATGTATCTATCAGAAGAACAAGTTACTTACCTTCGGTAACGCTTTTTCTGGTAGATACTATATCTGCCTGTGGATTCCTCACTGACCCACCCGCCTCCCCGTTGTCTACTCTGCTATACCTGGTCTTTCTGTATATATGATTATAATACTGTTGTATTGATTTGGTTCTATTTGTACTGTGTACATTGTATATTTGCATATTTGCTATCGTTGGTCCGTCCGTGTGCCTCGAAGGCACGGAAAAAAGGGCGGAACTGACGTCATCACGCCGGCGTGGGCCTGATATGGGGTCGGTGAAGTCAGACGGAGTCACGCGCGATGCCGTGCTCCGGTGACGTCGTCCACGTCGGCGTGCTACGAAGAAAATTTCCGAACGTTGCTGACGCAAGGGGGATATTCACAAGGTGAGGAATCCACAGGCAGATATAGTATCTACCAGAAAAAGCGTTACCGAAGGTAAGTAACTTGTTCTTCACGTCCTGACCTTCGCTGCCTTCGCGTTTGTTTAGGTTGCAAGCGAGATAAGAGACACCCACAGAATAGCGTGAAGTTTTTTCCATTTATTGTCCTCTTTGAGGTGCGCGTTGTGGGTCTCTCTTGTGTCGCCTGTGCGGGGTGTTTGAGGTGGGGGTTTCGTCCACGTCCCCCGTTTCGGGGGGCTGGAGGCCACGGTAGGGGCGAAGAGTCCACGAGGGTGCCCCAAGTCCACGGGAGGGGACAGAATCCACGCGAGGGAGACCCAAGTCCACGGGAGGGAGCCTCAAGTCCACAGGAGGGGCAAATCATCCACGAGGGAGCCCGAAGTCCACTGGAGGGGCAGACTCCACGTGAGGGAGACACAAGTCCACGGGAGTGGAAATCATCCACGAGGGAGCCCGAAGTCCACTGGAGGGGTAGAATCCACATGAGGGATACACAAGTTCACGGGATGGGCAAATTATCCACGAGGGAGCCCGAAGTCCACTGGAGGGGCAGACTCCACGTGATGGAGACACAAGTCCACGGGAGGGGCAAATCATCCACGAGGGAGCCCGAAGTCCACTGGAAGGGCAGACTCCATGTGAGGGAGCCCCAATTCCACGGGTGTGTGCAGAGTCCACGGGAGGGAGTCACAAGTCCACGGGAGGGGGCAGAGTCCATGGGTGGGAGCCCCAAACCCACGGAAGGGAGCCCAAATCCTAGGGAAGGAGCTTCAGGTCCACGGGAGGGGGCGAAGAGTCCACAGGAGGAAGCCCAGGTCCGCGGGTAGGGCAGACTCCATGTGAGGAAGCCCCAAGTCCACGGGAGGGGGAAGAGCCCATGGGCGCAGCACGAGCCCACACGAGGGAGCTCAAAGTCGATATGATGGAGTCCAAAGCACACAGGACGGGCCCATAGTCCAAGGACCGGGGCAAGGGTCACACGAGTGCAAAGTAGGAGTATTCTTAATGTAAATAATTCCAAGAGATCAAGTAGGTAAGTTCTTTGTAGTTTATTTGTAGATAAATCAAGACATCACAGGAGTGCGTCCTTCCTCTCTGTAGTCCAAGCGGAATCTGTTTAAGGAAACCGCTCGTACAACAGAAAAGAGGTTACATGCACAAGAATGCATATTCAATAAAGGCACACTTTAAAAGATAACTAGACAGCATGCACACCTAACTAGGAATGTGCTCATGCAGTCAAAGACATGAAAACAATTCTAACAATGACAAGTGAGGAGCGTGTGAAGCGCGTGAAGCAAATAAAATCTATGTATTACAACGAGGGTGCCCAAAGTCCAGTGGAGAGCGGTAGGCGGAGGCAGTGACGGGGCAAGACGAGTTCACGGGCGCAGTGGGATGCCCACGGGCAGATAGATGCTCACTTTCTGAGACATCAATAAAACTTAGTAGGGGAATCTCAGTAGGCACAGGTTGAAACTACGCTATAAGTGCATGTGTGTGTTGTGTGCTTAACTTGTGCACTTTCCATATTCTCATGCTTGTGCTTCACTGACCTGGTGTTCGTGCTCTCGGGTGCTTGCTCTCAGGTGTGCCGTGCTTCTCTGCCCTGGTGTTCGTGCTCTCAGGTGCTTGCTCCCAGGTGTGCCGTGCTTCACTGATCTGGTGTTCGTGCTCTCAGGTGCTTGCTCCCAGGTGTGCCGTGCTTCACTGCCCTGGTGTTCGTGCTCTCAGGTGCTTGCTCTCTGTGTGCAGCTAGTTCCAAGAAACGCGTAGCGCGTGCTCTGCGTGTCAGGGGGCACTTGTATTGTCTGTTGTTGTTTGCATAACGCTTAAAACTTTAGATATCCTTTAAAAAATGGGTGCTGCATCCCACTGTTGATGTTAATCCGCTGTCTGGTGGCTGGCGGGCGCTCGCTATTGTCAAAAACCCCCCCAAAAAAACCATGCTCGCGATTGGTGCGCGCGCGTGCACCACTGCAAGCATATGTTTTCAATTATTGCGCCCGTGTCTGGGCATGATAATTGAAAACATATGGGCTTTGGTGTGCGTAACAGACACCAATAGGCCATAGGCGGAGCAACGCGACCGCCTATGGCCTATTGCGTGTTCTGAAGTGTTTCACGCTAGGCGCGAGACCTAAAAGGGTACCTTCTGGCCAGTGAAAGGACACTGGTCACTGGATGCAGTACTTGGTCCAGGCTCAACTACATGGACGAAGACTGAAAGCCCAGAAGGAAGCCAGAGGCGAGGAGGAGGCTATGACCAATAGGAAGCAAGGAAATGAAAGTGAGATATAGGAGACAACCAATGGTAACTGAAGGTAAGTAATGAAAGCCCCTTTTAAGATTTGTTTTTCTTTAGAAGAGATTTCACAAGAACAGGAAGGATCTGAATCTTTTCTTCACAATGAAATTAGGTGCTGTGTTTAAAGGTGTTCTGGTCTACCCATATCATTTCATGTGAGACCAGGTGCCAAATTTTCTCAGTGTGATTTTTTGCAGGCTCTCAAATCTTAGTTACAATAAACTGCCATGCTTTTGTTTTTGGTTCACACTTAAGACCCTGTGAGGTTTTGTTCTCTAGTTCAAGCACAACATCCTGCGCACCTGCATTTGGGAGCAAGGCAGTAATTAAAATACTGAATTATTCCTCCAGATTTTACATGAGAAACTGGTTCTAGTGTACATTGGCAAACATCTCACCATTTTTCCACTTGGTTATTATGAGACACTTACTCCCACCATATCTTTATGGCTAAAAACAAACATTTTTGAACTCCCCAAATGCATGTATGCCTTCCTGTAGTCTGTCTTGCAAGAGTGAAGAATCTGAAGTCAGCGATAACTTAGCTGACTCCAGTACACTTGTTTTATTGAGGATCCTCCAAAAAAGACATCACTGTTAGAGTAGTTTTGTTGTCTTCAAATATAACTCTGACTGCCTCCAGTATACATTTTTAAAAGGTGTGATTAGTGTTTTGTGGAAGTTTAGAATTCTACATAAAATGTCAAGGTATCTCTTCGGTTTGCTTGCAGTAAAAATACCTGTATAAAATTGGGATGAGTGGAGGGAGGGGGCAACGCACTTCAAGTAATAACCACAATCCTTGACAGGTTGAACCCCAAAAATAAGGCAGGGCGGGAACCACCACAAGCCGCA